>NC_090225.1:16997500-17042500 GCF_024489055.1 Chanodichthys erythropterus
TTTAGGAGAACTCTTAGCAGTAAGATAAAATGTTTCGTGAATACGGCCCCTGACCAGCAAGGAACCCTATAAGAGTTTTTAACAGATCTGGTACTGGATTATTTTACAGTGGTCATCCAAATTGATACTGACATACCAAGCAATAGAATCATAAATGTTTGTTTTATCTTTTAGGTTAGAATTGTTAAATGATTTCTTTAACACATTGCAATGAATTCACAAAGGAAATTAATACCCTATTGTTTTTAGAATGTAAACAAGATTAAATTTGTCTACATTGCTGGGTTTTGGTTGGGTATGGAGCAATCTATATGTAAGCATGTAAATGTGTCAGGCTTTATTAGTCAAATCAGTTAAGCTGTTGATACTGATATAGCAATATAAATGTAGAGCCTCTTAAACCTTTGACGTCTAGTGTAATCAATATATCCAGCCTCGTGGGACACTTCAGTCAAATAATCTATGGTCTCTTCATTACTGACTTTATGCTACTCCTTTGGGTATACAACATGAAATTAATGAAGCAATTTAGAATCAAAGGCCTTCCAAAGTTAGTAAACCTCCCAAAAATACACAAATGAAAAGGTTAACATGTCATCAAAGGTCATGGCACTCAGGAACAGTAACAATGCAGTTTGAAGGTGTCAAGAGTCAACCAGCTCAAATCTTATCAAGCACAGCAGCTACACTTGCATGCATTACACCTCTAAGGTCCTTCTCCTCTCGTAGCAAACACAAGTGTTCTCAGATGCTCCAGAGGCAATTTGCACTCATTGCAGTGGTTGTTGCTCACTTAAATGAGAGGAACTTAATTCCTCTAGGGAGGATTTAAGGGCTAATAAAACTTTTTGTGGCCCTTGATATCTCCAGAGCACTTGCTTGTTCAGCTGTGATGTCTGTATATGTTTATCCAGTATTATACAGTATATTATTATAATGTATATATTAATATAATAGCCTTGTGATTTGTATGCAAAAATTGGAAAAGGGTTTTCAGACATATACAGAGTTATTCAGAAAGCAGTGATGGCTAAACGCAGCAGTTTCGGAGTACATTTTCAGCTTCTTGGACAGAATCAAGAACAGTTTACCAAGTACTGACAGTAGACAAGTTAATTATAGTCCGAGGTATAAAGAGTAGCTAAAAACCATACTTGAGTAAATCCGCGAAAATGACTCCATTACAAGTTACAAGTCACCAATTCCAATACAACTTGAATAAAAGTCTAAGAGGATTTGATTTTAACAGTACTTAAGTACCTTACGCGTACTGAATATAGGCTCAGAGATGCACTAGTCCTCAACACCAAAGAGGCATGCCAGTGAAAAACAGGAAACAGTTGATTTGTGAGGAGAGTAATCACGTTTATTTTTTAAAATCGAAATAAAACTGAATGCCTCAATATTGCAATAAATCTATGTCACCACAACAGAATCTTAAACATTTACAAATACTCAACTCTCAGTTAAGCTCAAGTGCTCAAAAAGGGCATAACTAAACCAATATCCTTCAGAAAGATCTTAACATTATTTTATGTATCAGTTATATTGATAAGTAAAATGAAATAGTCAAACCCTACTTGCACTGGACGGGTTGGTGAGTCAGGGAAAAACGCACAAAATTTAGTACCTCCAATTCCCTGTAGATGGTTAAATCACTTCTTTTGTAGCAGAAATAAACTGCTGCAGAAAAAGTTAGGTGCAATGCAAAATGTAATGAGTAATTATATTATTCATCAAAAATGTATTGGAGTAAAGAGTACATATTCTTATTCAAAAATGTAGTCAAGTAGAGAGGAAAAGATGCTAATATCTTTTAAACTCAGTAAAACCACAAAGTAGCCACAATATACAGTAATTAATTACATTTACTCTAATACTTTACATTACTGATTATAGTCAGTATTTGGCCTGATGCCAACCGGGCCTGCTGATTGAGTCGTGATAACAGATTGTAGTTGCTGGACACTGTATGTAACCACTCACAATGAGGGATGAGTGCATTAATCACTGATGGCCTTCAGTAGGGGAAGGGGTTTTAAATCTGGACGTGAGCAAAGTGAACGGCTTCCGTTAGTGTGTGGAGCAATGTAGAAGTTCAGCCTAATGGGACCTGATGCTTTATGGCCGCTCTGCAGTGACTATTATAGCCCTCCAGCCTCAGAGCAAACTTGGCTACCTTGTCAGACTGTTTGTCATCTTGTATGTCTGATCCAGATCCAGAAATGACATAACAGGTTTAGACTTTAAGCTGATGTTTTTGTTTCAAATCACTGGATTTCACAAAAGTGTAGCTACAAAACTGGCTAACATAAAAAACAGCACACATACTCCTATGTTCACCTTGTTTAGTCACAATCTATGAAACCTCTGTGCTAGAGATTAAACATAGGGTTACATAGGTTAATTAAATAGCTAATTAACATACAGACCTAGGTTGTATTTTTCTTTTAGGACAATGGTGATTTTTATCAGTCCATGATGACATTAGTAGATTAATTCCTCTTATTAAGTATATTTTGAATAATTTCACTACTTGGATTCAAGCATAGGTTCCTGGCAACTTCAAACATAAAAAAAATGGAAATCTACTAAAAAAATATCCCAGGTGTTTCTTCCTTATTTTTTTTTCCTAGTTAAATTATTTTAAAGCATGTTTTCTTGAGAATATCATTGTTGCAATTTTATAGTTGTTCTATCACTTTACATTTTTAGTCTTTTGTAATGCCTTCTTAACTAAACCACTTACTTAAAGGGTTAGTTCACCCAAAAATGAAAATTCTGTCATTTATTACTTACCCTCATGCCGTTCCACTCTCGTAAAAACCTTCGTTAATCTTCGGAACACAAATTAAAGGTGCCCTCGAATGATAAATTGAATTTATCTTGGTATAGTCAAATAACAAGAGTTCAGTACATGGAAATGACTGTTACATAACAGTCGGGGTGTACGCCCCAATATTTGCATATGCCAGCCCATGTTCCCAACATTATGAAAGGCATTAGACAAGGGCAGCCAGTAACGTCTGGATCTGCACAGGTGAATCAACAGACTAGGTAAGCAAGCAAGAACAATAGCGAAAAATGGCAGATGGAGCAATAATAACTAAGATGATAAATGATAAAATTATATTTTTAGTGATATTTGTAAACTGTCTTTCTAAATGTTTCGTTAGCATGTTGCTAATGTACTGTTAAATGTGGTTAAATTTTACCATCGTTTCTTACTGTATTCACAGAGACAAGAGCCGTCGCTATTTTCATTATTAAACACTTGCAGTCTGTATAATTCATAAACACAACTTCATTTAGGGATGTCCTCGAGTCAGAGTCCGAGTCATTTGATTTTGAGTATCTGCCGATACCGAGTCCCGATCCGATACTTAATAGCCTACATAAAAAAGAATAAAGAAGAGCGAAAAAACAGATCCAGGAACAGTGCTTTTCAGGTTTTTCAGGTATTCAGTTTTCAAATAGAAATCAAATATAAAATATCACTGCATATTATCTTTACTGTATAAAATAATAAAGATTAATCATTATTGAAGTTACAAAAACTATTCAGTCAAGAGCAGTGAGTGATTTCTTTGTTTTTTGTTGTTTGATTTAACATTAAATACAGGCAGCAGGAATAGTTGTTTTCCCTTTAAGACATGCACGATCCAGTACTGTTCCACATGCGCTGTCTTTCTCGACTAATATACGTTCACTTAAGACATAACCGACTATGTTTGCTAGGATACTCGCTAGGACGGGCATGTTGACATAATTTTTGTATGAATGTGGCCGCCGAAGCGCAAGACCTGAAAGAGAACTCAGTATTTGCGCGCTGACTGGAATAAGCGTGTGCGCGCTTCGGATGAGCGCACACAAATCTTCTCACAGCGCGTGCGAGTTCTCTTTCGCGTCTTGTTCTTTAAGGTTTAAATCAGCAAGGCTTAAATGAGTTAGTTTAAATACAGACAGCAAAGTGTGCTGTTCAGGTCTCACCTGCGCTCACACGCTATCAACACCCGGGTGATGACGACGTAAATGACTGAACATTAGAGCAGACGACACTCACAGTTAACAGTTTACAAAGAGTGACTGTTTTGTCCACGCTTTCTGATTATCGTTGTTGTAACGTTTTGTGCATCCATCGACTGAAACATACATTATCTGAACTCTGTCTGTTTTCCACGTTGCTATTTTAAACAAACCATATTAACCAATAGATGCGTCGTCATTCGAGATGGACCGCAGTGCAAGTGCCGTCCGTAAGTGGAGAACCATATGGTTCGATTTTTTTTACCGAGAACCGTTGCACCCCTAATACATATACAGCTATGGAAACAATTAAGAGACCACTTACCATTGATTTCTGAACTAGGAGTGGTCTCTTAATTTTTTCCATAGCTGTATATCCGAGTCCTGATCGGGAGGTAATGTCCGATTCCGATCGAGTCTGAAACCACAAGATCGGGCCCGATTTCCGATCATGTGATCGGATCTGGACATCCCTAACTTCATTCTTTATAAATCTCTCCAACAGTGTAGCATTAGCCGTTCATTCATTCAGAATCAAATGTAAACAATATAACAATATACAATACTCACATAATCCGACGCATACATGCCGCATGCATGACGAACACTTTGTAAAGATCCATTTGAGGGTTATATTAGCTGTGTAAACTTTATGCACTCTTCAAGGCAAGTGCGAGCTCCGTGGGCGTGGAGCACGAGAATTAAAGGGCCAGTAGCCCTGAATCGGCTCATTTATAATGATGCCCCAAAATAGGCAATTAAAAAAAATGAATTAAAAAAAAATCTATGGGGTATTTTGAGCTGAAACTTCACAGACACATTCAGGGGACACCTTAGACTTATATTACATCTTTTTAAAAAAAGGTTCTAGGGCACCTTTAAGATATTTTAGTTGAAATCCAATGGCTCCGTGAGGCCTCCATAGGGAGCAATGACATTTCCTATCTCAAGATCCATAAAGGTACTAAAAACATATTTAAGTCGGTTCATGTGAGTACAGTGGTTCAATATTAATATTATAAAGCGACGAGAATATTTTTGGTGTGCCAAAAAAACAAAATAACAACTTATTTAGTGATGGCTGATTTCAAAACACTGACACTCCGAACAATAGATTCGGTACACTGATTCATTCGGCCATCACTAAATAAGTTGTTATTTTGTTTGTTTTTTGGCACTCCAAAAATATTCTCGACTCTGTCATGTAAGCAAATTCTCAATTCTTCACTAAGTTAAGATTGTCAATTCCATCCTGCTATTTCTCAAAGTCTGGTGTACAATTTTAAATAAATAAGCCCTTAAATTACAAGTATTTTCTTTCTTTTAAGTTAGAGAGGCCAAAAGATACTGCATGACAAGAATGAGTAAGTAGTTCCTCTACAAAGTTTCTGTTTTTTTGGAACATAACTGATACTTAATTGTATATATTCAAGCTTGCAATGCAATATCCAGAATTTCCATATGTGACTGAACACTCATTTTAGTGCACAATATCTTTTCTGCATTCCCCTACTCTCTCATCATGTAATGTGTTTTGTCTCAAATGTGTCTTTGGCCTTCTTTCAAGACCTCAAGTCTCTGGCTTGGTTGCTTTTATTATACAAAAATCTTAAAAGTGACTTGTGCATTATTTGTCCAAATAATACATGGTATCAATGGTAAAACACATACTCTTGTTGCTCATAGATTTGATTGCAAATAAATCCAAATAAATACATGATTAAGAAAGTCAGTGAGAGTGGAAGAGGTTGAGGGTTGGAGATGTGCCACATTGCATTGGTTTGGGACAAGCTGATGTCAGCCACGTCTGTTTGGAGACAGCTTCATGTCTGCCAATAGACAGGATGATATTCAGAAGAAGAGGAGATCAGGGTCCATCCCAAATGCTGCCCTCCACCATTATGCAGCTTATTAAAACTTGCACATAAATCAAATAAATGCATTTAATGCCATTTAATTCAATGTATATGTTTAATGCTATTATTCTGGGCTTTTAAATAGATATCTGTGAGCCAGGTGAATTATGCAGATGATTTTTGTTTCAATGTAAATGTGTATCTATCTTTCACTATATATTTTGAAATTCAGAGACTAAAACAACAAAGGTTTTCCTCCTCTTGTCTGTCCTCATGGCAGTAATACAGAGGGACACAGTGTTCCCTGAGAGGACTCTTTGGAAAGGGGAGGAAGGGAGGCTGCTGCAAATGTCTGGTGGATTAATGTGTAATCTGAAAGGACAGTACACCCTCCTTTCCATGATTTGTCCTGTTCTGATAGTCCTGCTCTTAATTACCTGCAGAAATTGGGACAGTCTCACTAACCTTGCAACCTTCAAACCTCTCCTGATCTCTCAGGGTTGTTCCCATGATTGCAGCCGGTGATGGTACACATGGAAAAATCAATAGTGCTCCAGGTCTCTGCCATACCGTACAGCACCCTAACAGTCTCAAACAGCTTGTTCAGTGGTTCAGCCGTTTATCATCTGTCCACTATGTATGTATATATATGTGTGCTTTGAATTTTTTGCTGACTACACTGTAAACCTTAATGCTCAAAATACTTAATTCGTTTGAGTAGGACAAACTTAAATTAAACAAATTAGTTCAGTTAAATTAACAGTTATGAGTATTTAAAACTTTCTTTTACTTTTGAGTTCACAGCACTGACATATTTCAAGTAAACTAAACTGTTTTAGTTGCAGCAGATTTCTAATTCCCAGCATGCTTTGCATCAGACTGTCTAAATGTTGAAATAAAGTGTTATTTTGTGTGTTTTTGCATAAGATTAACATAGGGAGACATAAGTTAGTGTTTAATGTTGTGTTATGTTGGGATTGACAGGGGGTTCTGTTATGTTAGTTTTGTAGGGTTACCATTCTGGTGAAGAGTAGACCGTGTGGTTAGGTTGAGGATGGGCTGCAAAACTTTTAAGACCACATATACTGTATGTTGTTTGATTATATACATGCAAGTATATATTGACAGTCTCTTTGATAATTATAATAGCATGTGTTTTTTGCTAACTAACATTTAACCAAGATTTGAATGTGATGTTTATGTAAATTAACTATATGTACTTGAGTAGGGCGAGGCTGAGAACTGTGGGAGCGAAGGAATGCCAGTGATGTGATTGTTAATGAGAGACACCTGTGCACCACACTAGCATTGCTCCACTTCCATGGCTCTCGGCCCCGCCCCACTTGTCACAAAAAAATTAAGTTCTACTAACTTAAAAAAAATAAGTTAGTTAACTTAAATGTTTTGAGGTAATAAGTTTCCTCAAATGTTTTGAGTATTCTGAACTTATTGAGTTTTACAGTGTAGTTTGTTTCATTGATTTGATTTTCATAAATATTCATATGCTTAAAAAGTATCCCAACATAAGCTTCCTGAATTTCTATTGTTCTTCAAGTTTCTAAATGCCACCAGAGCACTAGAATACCATTGATCATTATGTGTGACCTTGGCTGTTTGGCTGCAATTTCTTGTTCTTACATTGTGTGTGTGTGTGTGTGTGTGTGTGTGTGTGTGTGTGTGTGTGTGTGTGCATGCATGCATGCCCTTTACAAAAATGCAAATAAATAAATAAATATGGCAGCATTTTTGCTGCTTCAAATGGAAGCACAATCAATAACTGAATAAAAGTAATATCTTTTACAGTCCTTGCACAGAAACCACAATAATATCATATTTACTGTGCGTTATACTAAAATTGCAATATTTTTTTTCTTTTTCAATTTTAGATGCTTTTGAACACACAATCAGTTCTTGGTTTGAGGTTAATCTCAGTCAGGAGGCCGAGCACCAGCAACACTGACACTGGTTGAGCAAGCTTATGTTATGAAACTAAGCACAAACACACTAAAGGCATCCTCTTAGATTTTCATTTTTTTTTTTTTAAACCAATGTATTTGGAGTTCACTGACCAGAAATACAATCAAAATATAATATCAAGATATTTTTTTCCCCCTACATTTGGGCTACATATTCAGTGATTCCCATGAGGCAGTGGGCCATATTTAATGACTGCAGGGAAGCAATTATTAGCCGGTCAAAAGTAGAAGCAGCATAGGTAAATAACGCACACCTTTCTGACCGTTCTGAATGATATGAAGAACTACAAACACATTATTGCATACACACGTTCTGATGTGTGGTAAGGAACAGCATGGGTCAAATCGTATGTCTGAGGCTGACTACAGTAGTACGAGTATGGATGCGAGGTTAAGTGAGTGTACTTTAAGAGGGGGGTGTCTCTGTGGACCTTATTAGAGATCACCTGTCTTTCCCTCTCCCTCCCCAACTGGACAGACAACTCTTCCACACCTCTTGTTTCAGATATTTCAGCCATCAGCATTTTAGCAGGGTGCACACCTTCTTTCTCTGCCTCGGTGCATCATCTCATGTGAGCTGTACAAAGAAATTCTGTCTCAGCAAATGCAGTTTGTTCTTTCAGTATTGCTGCAGCGTGTAAAGAAATACCCAGCATTCATCCACCCCAAAGGAAGCACAAACTGTACAGTATTCTGCCATGTTAATCTGACTTGATGATGGTGAATGCTTTGGAGACAGCTGTCAAAAAAAAAGATACTGTAGGAGTACCCTGTGCAATTTGTGCATTATTTTCAGTCTTTTAAAAGTCATATGACAGCTTTATGAGATTCTGGAAGTTAGCTGTTAACCCAAGAAAACTACAGAAGAAAACATTGAGTCAATGAGTTGTACTCTCTGAAATAGATAATTTAATCAGGAAGCCAAACTCATGAATTGGATCACTGAATTAGTGAGCTGAGTGTGAGAACAGTAACTTTGAGTCAGTAAGCTGAACTTGTGAATTGGATCATTGAGGCAATAAGTAAGAATGAGAGCATTGAGTCAGTGGCCCTGTTTACACCTGGTATTAAGATGCGTTTTGGTCGATTAAATCGCAAGTGGACAATGCTAAATACGCATAGTTGTAAACGGGGTCTAAAATGTTTTGAGCTTGTCCACTTTTGACCACTTCCAGAGGTAGTCGAAAATACATTAGACTGGAATGGTTTCATAGTGGAGACGCTCATGTTGTTGAATGTGTTCGAACAGCGCAAAAGACCTAATACTAGGGCTGCCCTCGACTAAAGATTTTTCTAGTCGACCAGTAGTCGTTCATTTAAGCCATTAGTCGACTAATCGCGCATTTATATTAATAAGCCATAAATCATAATAATGAGCCTTTAATATTATGTATACATAGCCTAATCAGTGCTCAAACACATGCATAAAGCTTGCCACAGTGCACCGGCAAACGTAACGATTATGAATGTGTCGTGAAAAAACAGCAAGGAGACTGTCTAAACATTTAAATAATTTATTGATAGTTTTTTGTTTTTTCGGCTGCAGAGATTAAGTCAACAATGCTGACTCAGCATTAGTGGACGCGCCTATATGCAAGTTTCATATGGATTACATAATCTGAGAATATTTATTTTCCATTTGAATTGGCTCGTTTAAAAGTAGACATTCCAAGCTATAGATATATTTCTTGTGTACGATGAGTTTCGGTTCATGCTTGTTACGAGCTCAAGTTCACCGAGACCGAGATCAGAAAACGCATCCTGATTGCTTTCATTGTTTTACAAAAGCACAACGTTTTGCTGTAAAGTAGACCCTTTACATTTTGCATTACCCTTATCTATGACCAAAAATGACGGAGTATTTTAAGTTACGTGCAGTGATCACACCGGCGCCTCCATGTCATGCAGTAAACACGCTCTCCACACAAACACTTGGATATGCGCCAAATAATAGCGCACATTTATCTTTAGGCAAACATTAAAGAGAATGGACTAAAGTTGCGACTGTTTCAAGTGATAAGCCATATTTGAGGTCGATAAATGATAGGTGAATGTTTGCAGTTTCCTGCAGTTAATGATCTGTGCCTCTAGGACTGCGTGACCTTGTCACTTCCTGTGGAGATTTTTTTTTTTTTTTCCTGTGACTAACCGATTAATAAAATCTTGTTTTTTTTTTTTCAGTCATCTCTGGGCGTGTTGTTTGTAAATTGTGCAAGCTTATTTTGTCCATTAGATTGAAAGATCTGGAAAAAAAAAAAAAAAAACATACATTTACCCATACATAGACCCTCCCCTTGAAAGTAGACAAAAGAGATGGATCAAAACACCAGGTGTAAACAGGTATGTGTTTCCCTCGTCTACTTGTGATCCGATCGACCAAAACCATCTTAATGACATGCAGGTGTAAACAATGAGTTGAACTTGTGAATCAGGTCATTGAGTCAGTTTATGAAGTGGATCGTTGAATCACTGAACTGGATCTTCAGAACTGGATCATTGAGAAACAGTCAAACAGATCCAGTCAACATAAGTTGAACTTGAGAAGCAGATCATTGAATCATTTGAACATGGAAAATGGATCATTGAGCCAGTGGATTGAACATGAGAACTGGAGACTCAGAGACCCTGTTTCAGAAACTTGGACAATATAGTGCATAAATCATATAGCCTGGGTTTTTTCTTTTTTTTTGTGGAAAGTCCCTGTTTTGAGGTGTTTTGGATATGTAGGACTTTTTCTTCACAGTCCATTATAATGCATAGGCTTATATGCGTACAATTACAGAACCACAGAGATTAAATTCATGGAACCAATGTATGCTCTGTTTTTATGATTTGTTTCAGCCAAAACGATTTTTGATTGTTTTTTTATTTCATTTGAGATTCATAATTAGAAATCCATGTCTATTCCGACCATTTAAACCTTGAGCACAGATCCCCTGCATAAGGAGAATGCCATTATCTCACTCGGCAAACCCAGACATTAACAGGGAAGAACATTTTTAAATGCCTGCACTAACACAATCTGATAGGACAGACTTCCTCCACTTCTCCTGCTCTCACCTCCTCTCCAGTGCTCCGCACAGCCCTTCATTGATGTGACAGAAATGTATCCTCCACCCAGATTGATCTGACTTGGGCTCGAATCGGTGACATTTGCTGAGGCACGAAGCCCACTGGTAATGAAACGACTCCGACAGCAGTCACAGCTGGCTTGGCCCTGTGTGAGACATAGAATTGCACATTAGGAAAATAACATTATCTCTTATCTAAGCTAGACATGATTATAAGGTTTTTCACAAATATGTGAAGTTCATGCAGCTCAAGTGCTGCTGTCATTAAAGCGAAAAGGGGCAATGTGGGGCCATTGTAATGTTCTCAATAGATTCCTAGGACCATGCCGAGAACATGGATACCAATTTCACCATAGTCTGCCAAACTTCCTGTCCGCCATTTTGATTTTCTTTAAAAACATACTTTTTTGAACTCCTCCTAGACTGTTGGTCCAATTTTCACCAAAATCAAATCGCATCATCTTCAGACCATGCCAGCAATAATTTTTGGATTTCGTGTCAATAGACGAAGTCGTTTTTGACCACATCAACAAATTTGATGGCATGGTGCCAAAACGACTCTGAGGCTTTATCTCTGCAATGCTTTGGCATATTAACACCAAATTTGCATTCATAGACTGTAAAAAAAATATGGACGTAGCGTCCGTGACGTCACCCATAGAGTTCTGAACAGCAGTTTTGAAGCGAAAATGAGGCCGCGGCCATCTTAGCTGCGCGTCACCGAACGTCACTCCCGGATAACTGAAAATGGGCAAAGAGGCGGGGAGGTGGTTTGAGCTGATGTGATTGGTTGCTGAAACCACGCCCGCCTAGCTCGACGTGACCACGTTAGCAAGCAAAGGAGCTATCTATCTAGATACTATCTAAATTATTAATAAAGATAAGTTTTAACATCAGAAAGTTCTAAAGGTTTACTGTCAATTTACGGTGTTTTTTTAAGATATATTTGCTCCAACACCAGTAATTTGTGTTGGGTGTGCAAATAACAACATGGAACATCAAATGGGACTTCATACCTTTATAATAGAGATCGCGAGATGAATCCAATCTGTGGCACTTGGGTAAAATATAAATGTCCATTGCAAAACAAAAAAAAACATTTCACATTTCTTCTGAATGATCTGCTCTCTGTCATCGTTCTTCAAGAAAGGATTTAATCTGAGCAGCGATCGGATCTAACAAACAAATGAGCCTATGTCAAAGTATATATTTTTTTCAAAATAGTGCAGCAGTTTTAGTTATAATATCCAAGCAGTGCTGTCAGAGTTGTATATCCTCCTGGTATTGTCATTGTAGTTAATCTCGCAATCAAAACTTTCAGCCAATGCCACGATCCAACAACGTGTGTTCTGTGTCTCTTCCCCATGCATGCACACAGACACACATCAGCCTCGAATATTATGCAGCAAGCCATATTTTATAATTGTATAAAATAATCGAGAAAAAAAAGCACAAAAACGGCTGAGATGCCAAATTCAGCGGCAGGTGAGGTAACATGACGGCTCACAGACAGCAGCAATCTACCTGTCACTCAAGTGACCACGCCCTTAATTATGCAGAACTTTAAGGCTTAATATAATTTAAACAGATAAGTTATAAAAAAATTCACCCCCCTCAGAGTTGTCATGAAGGGCAAAAATAGTAGTATAGACCAAAACCAACTTGTAAACATGTTTTTTTTTCTGCTATAAACTTGGCCAATTTAACATGGGACTCTATGAGATTCTGCTCTCTTTTGGAGCCTGTCCCTAGCGGCCAGTCGATGAATCGCAGTTTAAGTTACTTCCGTATTGGCTTCACGAGAGAAAGGGGGAGGTTGCCGCTTGTTTGCATTTCATTGTCACCTTACTCTCACCACAACAAATCAACTTAGTCACAGTGCCACCTATTTGTCAAAAGTGATAAACCATTAAATCATTATTCTTCACTGTATTTGTGATTTTTTTTTTTTTTTTTTTTTTTTTATGATAATGAACACGATATTGGGTATTATTTTTCACCTGAAATAATCTTAATATGTCTTTAATTGCTCATTGTTGCAGTTGGTCTGACACTCCTAGCCATGTTGGCATTACTTATCATGTTCTTTGTGCTTGGCCCCTGATAAATGCTGCTTGCAGCTATATTTATTATTATTATTATTATTATTATATTCTAATATTTTTAATGAATTGAAAGAATATTATATAGTGCATATAACGAGCAAAATAACATATGTAGCTGTATCTCGCTTACATAATATTTTCCGATATAGCAATGTTAATGAAAAGTTGAACATTTGAAATTGTTTATACATATATTTTTTTTATTTATTGAATAAAATATAGCTGCAATTTATAGTGAATATACAGTATATATGCTATAGTGCAATGTGTAATATATTTTGTAATGTTTTTTATATATATATATATATATATATATATATAATATATATATAATATATATATATATATATAATATATATATATATATATAATATATATATAATATATATATATATATATATATATATATATATATATATATATATATATATATATATATATATATATATATATATATAATATATATATATATATATATATATATATATATATATATATATATATATATATATATATAATATATATATATATATATTTTATATATATATATATATATATATATATATATATATATATATATATATATATATATATATATATATATATATATTATATATATTCTCTTCTGTCTTATGCTTTTGTTTTTAGTGTTGCTGGACCAAGAAACATGCTCATGAGATTATACAATATTCATAGATGCTGCTTGGAAATCTATTTTTCTGAAACTATTGATCATGCATTATTTCTCTGTAGTGTCAGAGGTTATTCAGCTTCCTTACAATAATGATTACTCCATTTTCCACTCAGATTCAGGAAGAATAATGAATAAACTGGATTATAGAAGTTAAAGCTGTAGGTTCATATGTCAGAAGGGTCTCACTCTTCAGACCATGAGATGAAACCTGATCTGTGTCTTATCTCTGTAATACCTGTATGTTTATAGGCTTTGTGTAGTTTCCATTGAATTTATCTAATGTGTTAAATGAGGGGAAGCTCTGCTGTGGGAAAGTTTCATCGCTATAGAGCCTTAGTTCATCTTTGTGGATTTTTTCGTGAATGTTTTATTCATGTATCTCTGTGAGAGCCTCAGTAAAACAGTGTGACTAGCCTGTAACGAGCTGCTCTAGTCAATTAATGCTGCATATCCATAAAGCTGAGCCCTATACTGAGATGAGTCATCCTATATGCCAACTTATGTCAACTCTCAAAATTGTGACTGAAGGAAATATTGCCTGTTATATTCTACTTACAGGTATGAACTTTATCTTTTTTATTTTTCAATATATTTTCTTCAATAATTTCTTTACAATAATTTTTTCTTCTGTTTACCCATTAGCATCAGTCTGTTAATGTCTAATCGCTCACTCTATTAGGCCTTCTGAATCAATGAACTCTGAGATGAAGAACTGAGACACAGCTGCACACATCAGAGCAAGCCTGTAATGACAATGAAATTTGCTGTTAATTTAGATGGATCCAATTTAAAATTACAAACCCGATTTCAAAAAAGTTGGGACACTGTACAAATTTTGAATAAAAACAGAATGCAATGATGTGGAATGTTTCAAATTTCAATATTTTATTCAGAATACAACATAGATGACATATCAAATGTTTAAACTGAGAAAATAAATCATTTTAAGGGAAAAATAAGTTGATTTTAAATTTCATGGCATCAACACATCTCAAAAAAGTTGGGACAAGGCCATGTTTACCACTGTGTGGCATCCCCTCTTCATTTTATAACTGTCTGCAAACATCTGGGGACTGAGGAGACAAGTTGCTTAAGTTTAAGAACAGGAATGTTGTCCCATTCTTGTCTAATACAGGCTTCTAGTTTCTCAACTGTCTTAGGTCTACTTTGTTGCATCTTCCTCTTTATGACGTGCCAAATGTTTTCTATGGGTGAAAGATCTGGACTGCAGGCTGGCCATTTCAGTACCCGGATCCTCCTCCTACGCAATCATGATGTTGTAATTGATGCAGTATGTGGTCTGGCATTGTCATGTTGGAAAATGCAAGGTCTTCCCTGAAAGAGACGATGTCTGGATGGGAGTATATGTTGTTCTAGAACTTGGATATACCTTTCAGCATTGATGGTGCCTTTCCAGATGTGTAAGCTGCCCATGCCACATGCACTCATGCAACCCCATACCATCAGAGATGCAGGCTTCTGAACTGAGCGCTGATAACAACTTGGGTTTTCCTTGTCTTCTTTAGTCCGGATGACATGGGATCCCAGTTTTCCAAAAAAAACTTTCAAATTTTGATTCGTCTGACCAGAGAACAGTTTTCCACTTTGCCACAGTCCATTTTAAATGAGCCTTGGCCCAGACGAAACGCCTGCGCTTCTGGATCATGTTTAGATATGGCTTCTTTTTTTACCTATAGAGTTTTAGCCGGCAACGGCGAATGGCACGGTGGATTGTGTTCACCAACAAAGTTTTCTGGAAGTATTCCTGAGCCCATGTTGTGATTTCCATTACAGTAGCATTCCTGTATGTGATGCAGTGCCGTCTAAGGGCCCGAAGATCACGGGCATCCAGTATGGTTGTCCGGCCTTACCCTTACGCACAGAGATTGTTCCAGATTCTCTGAATCTTTGGATGATATTATGCACTGTAGATGATGATAACTTCAAACTCTTTGCAATTTTTCTCAGAGAAACTCCTTTCTGATATTGCTCCACTATTTTTCGCCGCAGCATTGGGGGAATTGGTGATCCTCTGCCCATCTTGACTTCTGAGAGACACTGCCACTCTGAGAGGCTCTTTTTATACCCAATCATGTTGCCAATTGACCTAATAAGTTGCAAATTGGTCCTCCAGCTGATCCTTATATGTACATTTAACTTTTCCGGCCTCTTATTGCTACCTGTCCCAACCTTTTTGGAATGTGTAGTTCTCATGAAATCCAAAATGTCTCACTTTCAACATTTGATATGTTATCTATATTCTATTGTGAATAAAATATAAGTTTGAGATTTGTAAATTGTAAATTATTGCATTCCATTTTTATTCACAATTTGTACAGTGTCCCAACTTTTTTGGAATCAGGTTTGTACATTCAAAAGCACACAAATAGTGCAGACAGGTGATAAATACCTTGATGAGGGCTGTTCAGGTCATGGGACTTTAGCAGTCATTAGAGGTCCAAACAGTAACCACAGACTCATTTGTATTCACTTTGTTGGCTATATCATGTATACAGAAAGACAAATTACTTTTTTCCTGGTTTATCACAGAACTGACAGTGGTAAAACAGAGAACAAAAGACACACTTCAGGCTGTGCCTAATACAGAACACTGACACTTATTAGATATACTAACGGATCCCTGTAAAAACATTCTGTGCCTGCTATCTGTGCTCCTGCTCTTCACTAATTGAGTGGTGCAGGGATGATGTCAAAACTTGAAGATTAATTCGCCAGTTGGTGCAGTTTACGTTGTAGAGCAAAACATCAAAGTATCATTAAGTTATTTTGTTTACCACAGGCTTTATTTTACTCATAAATTGAAAAAATCCCATTATAAAAACCCATAGGAAAACCAATGTCGAATTAGTCTTCCGGGTTCTGACATGACCCCTACAGCACTTTATACCTTTCTTAACTGTTTCGCCAATTTGCCCACATTTATACTCGATCACACTTAAATTATTTAAAGCAGCTAAAGAAAGGTGATGATTGTGGAAATGGGCTTTGAACTTTTTTTATTTTAACTTAAAAAAAAAAAAAAGTCAAACATGAACCAAAATTACTGTCACTGTACATTTACCTGCTTATAATGTTTTTATGTTGTTGAAAAGTATTTAGGGTAGGTGTTGGGTAGAGACTCAGAAATATATTCCAATGAAATGTAATAATACCAATATATTTTAATATCAATACATAAATACTTTTGTTTTTAGATGCTGCAAATATGTAGGCTATATTTCAGCAATTGTAATAGTATGTATATCTACTAATATTAATGATATTAGGCCCATCTCAGTGGGTCTTATTCACTAACTCGGATATCATTCAGCTATGTGTATGTTCATTAAGTTTCCTCTGTGAGTGTGCTCTCTCTGAAAATCAATAGAATTTACACACATCTATTATGCACATGCATGCAAACACTGAAATCATGGAAAATGAAGCTAGGTGAATGTTGTATAAACTAGACCATTGGGTTCATGGTTTGGTCAGGGAAAATTGTTAGCTGATATTAGCAGTTCACTTTTTTTGCAATTTTTTTGTCGCTCATTATTTTGCACATGTAATTTTTCGTTTCAAACATTTTCAAAACAAATGCATCTAATGAAACCATAAAATGTCACAGCAATGCAGAATGTGATGGTAATGGGCACATAATGCCTTTTCCACACAACTTCTGTGGGGTGACCTTAGAAGAAAGCTGTCCTGTTTTGAATTGCTAAACACTGCCATGAAAAACCCTGGCTCTGCTTTAGAAGAAATGAGAGTGGCTTGTGGAAAAGTACAGCATAGAAAATAGAGCGCATGTTTATATCATGACATTTCCCCTCCACCTGTCAGTCATCTCTGTGCTCGTGCAGTGGGTCATAGATGACCGGGTAAACAAAACATGTCACCTCTGATAGCATAAAATGCACTAGCAGCAGTTGGGGCCTGACAGAAGGAGTAAGCATATGGTGTGATAAACACATTAAAACAGCCAAAGAAAATAAAAAACATAATATCAGTGAGGCATTTTTAATTGTTGTATATAGGCATTGGTGAGGTATCGGGTCAAAAGTAATAATTTCAGAAATCAAATAACTTCTTCTGGAATATACACCGTACCTATGTAAATTCAAATGTTTATAGTTGGTTGTGTTCCTGACTTAAAAAAAGATCCTAATCATAAGAATTATTTTGCAAATTGGACATTACAGCTCACACTGAATAAAATGCACTTGTCACCCCTTAGCTGCCATGCTGCAAATGCATGGCTGTGTATGTGAAGTTTTTCTTACATGAGGGTCAGTTTAATCTGACCCCGGATCAGATGATCCAGATTAGAGCTTTAAAGCTGCATGTTGCCTAATGGACAATGTGAACTGCTGCTACATCAGGACCATATGTAATCACACCATCTTTGCCTCACCCCGTGTCACAATAATACACCCCTGATCGCAGAGATTTAAGAAGAGAATTTGAAAAGACATGGCTTACACAGTTTTCCCTGAATTAATGTCATGTTGTGTTTATTGAGTGTCATTACTCATTGTCAAAATCTCAAGATCTTCACTGCACATTATTACACATCTAAAATGACTATTTTTAGGGTCAGATTTGTTTCTTCTCCCCCCTTTATTTATTTGTTTATTAAATCTAACTCTTTTGTTTTATTTTATTTGCAGACATCATCCTCATAACCTCTGTTGTCCATTTGCTGTAAACATCATTTATGCTTGTCTTGTTCATGGTTAATTAAGTAGAGGAAGCACTGCCCTGCTTTTATGTCTGCTGAACAAATGCAATTAAATCCTCATAGGAACTTTATTTTGATTTGTCTCTTTGTCTGCCATTAGAATGTCTGGGCCTGACACGTCATTCTCATATTTAATCAGTCCATTGAAACTCTGTATGTATTATCTATTTTCAGCAATTTTGATCATTTGTTATATACATCTGTACAATTAGTTCTGTCCAGTCTGTGCCCTAGGCTGTGTTCAGACTGCAGACAAATCAGATTTTTTTCTCAAATCAGATCTTTTTAGCCAGACTGTCCACACTATTAATTGCAAGTGATCAAATAAGATTTGTGTGTCCAGACATAAACCAATCTATCTGTATAGGTTGCTTTGGTAACATAGTAGGCGTACACATGTGTGTGACGAGGCTTTCGAAACAGATCCAGGAAAAATGGTGGTGCATCATCTCGTCCTCCAAATAAGCATCCAGTCGAGTGGCAGTGCAGAACTCTTCCGTCACACAGAAAAATGCCGAAATCTTTGGACATACCATTTGAACACCGTATGAATACTTCCGGCATTTCTGTGACCAGTTTTGGAGTTATTGTTGTGTGTCAATTTGAAATCCAAATTAAGCAGCCAGAACGTCCAGACTGATATGCACCTGTCAAAATCTGATTGGAATCACATTTCAAACCACCTTGCTGTCCAGACTTTCAAAAACCCATCTGGATAAAATCTGGATATGCAAAAATTGTATGTTTGCTGGCAGTCTGAACATGGCCTTAGTGGTGACTGAGGTGACTCAGTGACTCTTTCTGCAGGTAACATCGCTATGCCATTATGTAAGTAGCAACAAGTGACTTGAGACAAAAAGAGTGACTTGCTGAATTGGGAACCGCATAAGTAATACTATTCATTGTCATGAACGATTGCAACCAGGAGTGAGATGAGCAGGATCTAATTGCAGCAGTAATGATTTTATTAACAAAATACTTGAAACACTCAAAAACAATGAACAGAACACAAGTGACAAGACCAAACAATGGACTGAAAGAAACAAAGAGCTTAAATACCTAAAACTAATACCTAAACTAATCAATAAATTGAATAACAGTTACAAATAATAATCAAATTAATCAGGAAACTGAACTTAAACACATCCACCCAAAACAGAAACAAACACAGATTACTTTTACCATATCTTTCAGTGGCAGAAATAGTGATACTAGTATGGATTTCCAAATTCAGCAATTGTTTTTATAAGTTAGTCAGTGATTCCTTAGTTCATCCGTTCATAAAACACTAATTCTTTCAGGAACATTTGGATCTATTTTCTTTGGCAGAGCAAATATAGAGTTACTGCCAATAATGTTTCTAAAATGTTATTTTGTCAACATTAACTTTTTATTTATAGAATATAACCCTCCATAATATTACATATTATATTGTGAGGTGGTCCAGATTTAGGTGTTAATTTTTTCAGTTCATCTGTTAAAATTAATTGAATTTTAGCTTATCAGAATTGTTTATTGTTTACCTTATACTGAATATTTCTGCAGATAATGAATGGAAAAACAAATAGCTTAGATATTAAAAAAAAAACTATTTTCATATTCTGTTTGTTTTCTCTGTGTTCCAGTTTAATGCTCATGAGCAGTGTTTCTGTTCAAGAGAAGCTTTTGCAAAGCCACACAAATAAACAGTGTCAGTTCTGCTTGAAATGAACGCTGATGGCTCTAAACCATCACACTGCTTTGCTCTGTTAGCAGTTGCTCATTAATTTCAAAATCAGAATCTCTCTCTGTCTTATCTTGTTCCCTCCATCTGTCTCTCGCTTCATGAATGGACAGGTTGTTCTGTTGTTTTACAGCAAGGGGCAAACTTGCTAGAGCTGTCATAACAGTGAGAACAGACACTGTGCCACAATTCTTCCTCTAAAACTCACAACTCTGTTCGAACATTTTATTGCATAGAGCTTTTCCTGCATATACCAGCTTTTTTTTTTCTTTTCTTTTTTTTCATAAGGCTTTATGAGTGATGGCACTGGGGCATAAAGTCCAGCTCTCAACTTAATGGCATGTGTTAATGACATGCCACATGGGAAATCTGAAGCTTAACGTTCTGATTAATCTTTAAACAGAGGTGGATAAAAGGAGTTATTAAGAGAACACCCATTTTAAGGATCTTCGCAATGTATTAATCATCTTTAAACTTATCTAATGGCCTGATTGCAAAGCAGAAGGTATGTAAAGATAATGAAATGCGTATCGCAGGTCATGAGATTACTTTAAACCCATTATCTTCTCTGCACTCTGACTTTAGTCTTAATGTGGTATAACATGCTGACTTTTATGTTGGAAAGAATTTTTCATTCTGACAGGTTTAATTGACTTGATCATGTGAGTGAATGGGAGTAGTATCATCCCTCACAATTCATAGGATTCTTTTAAAGCCTTCCTAATCTTTGGATATTATCACATATTTGTCAGATTATTTTGAATTGTTTTGTTATTTGGTGTGAGATTTAGTTAAGACACACTAACTGGTGCTTACAGTCATGCTAAAGCTTTATGTGGTACAGTAGATTTGACTAAAGTTTGCTTGCTTGCTGGTGCACTGCTACTTTTTTTTTTTTTTGATATCATAGTAATTGACATGATGTTTTCTTTTGTAACAAGTTTTTCTAGCTATCTGCAAGCTTTATGTGAGGAAGAGAGATAAATTTAGGTTGCTATTCATTGAAAATCATCCCCTCTGCCATGGTTCTTAAAACTCATTCAGAGACATACATTTAAATTTGCCATGTCGAAATGCATAAAACATTTTACAGCATTGACGTCAAACCTAGTGCAACTCATCTTGAGGTGACAAGTTCAGTTTTGTTGGTGCAGGATAAAAGTGGGTAGAGAAGTCTCTACAGTTTAAGCGAACATGAACACTAAACGGATTAAATGACAAGTCCTCTTCAGATGTGCAGTTTGATTTCCAGACACAGAGTGATGGTGTTGCTTAGAAACAGGAGTTCTGTACTGCTTCTAATCAGGGCATGATTCCCACTGTGCTTTCCTGTCAAGTCTCGGCTCCCGTGGCGACTCTGTGCCATTCTGTATGATCTCCCCTACTGGCACAACAAGAGTGTGATGGGTGGGCAACTTCAGCTCGGACATTTCAGACACCGCTCTGTGTGTACACTGCAGCAGTGGTTGCGTTAGACTTTCTCATTGTCCATCATTTTGATGGATAGAGTAATAAAAATTCCATCGTAATCATATTTTTTATGAAGACTGTGCATCACTTTTCATGTTCAACACCACACGAAGCAGATGAATGTTTGTTTTTTTCAGCAGTGACAGTGGAGGCCACTAAAACATGACCTTTGTGCCTGAACATGCAAATATGAACAACACAAGATTACAAAATACAATTTAAGATTAAAATATGAACAAAACACAAAAAATGAACTGAACCAAATTCAGTTGAATGTTTGGGAATAGAGCTACAAGTTACAATAGATCACCCTCAGTGTAATCATTCAAAATGAATGCCGGTCTTCAGATTTTTCTGTTTTTCCGCTTAAAAAAAAACAGTCATTGACGAAAAATATTCAGTTAACATGACCTCTTTTACACAGCAACCTCCTACTGTGTAAGGTAACCCTCTTCTACTACTTTATAGTAAAAAATGGTGTTCCTTGTTTCTCCTCTAAATAAAATGAGATTAGATATACTTTATCAATATCTATATGCATGTATAATAATTTACATGGAGCATTAAAGCCTTTGTAATTTTCCATGATATGAGAATGGTGCTTGTTGACCAGAATTGAGAACCACTGCTCTTGACAGACATTTCTCCACTAATGCTCTTTATTGAAATGTTGACAGCTATCCCATTATACTGTCAAACATGGAAGCCTTTCAAACTTTCCTCCACTGTCTCCTACACAAATACACTTTTTTGATGGATTTTTTTGTTGTCATGTGACATGTGTTCACACTAAATGGAAAATTTTGTCATCATTCAATCACTCTCATGTTGTTATTTTACTTTCTTCTCTTTAACCAAAAATTTAATATTTTGAAGAATATTCATGCAAGTCAGTGGCAGTTCATAGTGACCATGGTTGTTAAGTTCCAAAAATCACCATACAACAAGTGATGCATACGACCAAAGTCCCTTTCAAAGAAAGGCTGTTCACTCAGTGGCCATATTTGCAATGCCTCCAGGCAGCTATTTTGGGCATACAAGACAAAGTCCTATCTATTTGAATTCGGGAATCCTGAAATCTTAAAAACTGCTTGGCGAACTCATAAGTAAATAATGTATTTCAAATCCGTAACAAAATCTGACATGAACTGTCAACATAAATGTTGGTTCTTACGCTCAAATAAAGCATTAAAAAAGCGTATTTTTCAGTTTAGACGAGCCATTGCGCATATGCAGTCCTAAGCGCGAGTCTCAGGTTTCAATGGGAACAGGAGTTTCTAACGGCAGCTGCAGTGACACAATGACTTTATCAATCAGCGACTGGCTCTTTTACTTAGGTGACGGGACTTATTCCGCCATATTGCGTGTTGCAGTTTCTCCCATTCATAAGTAATAGGAGTGAACCGTCTTTCTATATCTATAGTCTTTGATATGACATCTTTAAAACTAAAATGATGCATCCAAAATCGCATACTTTCTGAGTTGGTATTTCTTTTGAATAAGTAATTCTTTGTGACCATTAAAAAAATAGCCTATGTTCTATAAGTATAGATAAGATTATGTGTAGTATGAATGTAATCCGGAAGTACTACATTCTTGTCATGTGACCTACAAGCGTCAATAGCGTTGCTTTACTGCTATTCACAAATCCTTTCCCGTGGCCTCATGGCAAAGTGTCCGTTGGATGCGCACAAATAGGTCATTTGGCTACTTTTCACCTACAGTTTTATGAATATAAAACATACTGTTTATCACCTTCTATATAGAAGGAAAGTATGCAATTTAAGATGCAGCTTAAAACTTTTGAAGTCATAAAAAAAGCTTTGTTTGAGGAACAGACTAAAATTTAAGTCATTATTCACTGATAATCTTTCCCTCCAGTGAGCCGTTTACTAGAAAACTGCTGTGAGCAGATCATTTAGTCAGTGATTTGTGAGCGAGTTTGTCTGATCTGTGAATAGAAACAATCACTTCATTGCAAATAACCTGCTAAAAAGAATGATTTGTTCACTGATCGGATTCTAAAATTTGAACTGAATTTATAATTCATTGCAGCGGTTCTTGAGTCATATGGATTTGGAATAACACAAGGGGGAATAAATTACGGCAGAATTTCTTTTTTGGGTGAACTCTTGGTTTAATACAGTATATTAAATGTATATTTACATAACACTTCTAGCCCTGAGCTAATCTCACAAATCTCAAAACTTGAAATTGACAAGTGTTAACATCAATTTAAAATAACAATTATCACATTCTGGTCATGTCTCAGTCTACGGGATGTCTCTGTCTCTTAGTTTGATGAAGGGTCTATTTCATCACAAATAGTCCTTGAGCAACATCCACACCTTTATCTGTCGTCTTGTGTTTGCTGACATGCTGGTGACAGTTCCTTGCTACACTTCATACTTGGCATACACTTATGATAGTTTACAATTCATGCATTAAAATGAAAATTTGCAAAGGCAGTCCAATCAGGCATATTTTGGGCCTGTATAATACCTTATATGTGTCTGTATTACACATATAATTGCATTTAATTAAAATGACGTTCAGTCAGACGTTCAGAGGGTCAATTCAGTTACGAAGCTGAATAAACATAAACACTGCTCCAGAATATACTGTAATTACTATAATATAATGCTCAGTACTTACCAATATAATTACACCCTAATATTAACACTGTAATGTGACCCCTAATTACATCAGATTACCTGCATTTATAAAAATAATAATGAAATAACATTTGATATATAATAAAAAGAGTAAAGTTAGATGGATAGCCTTAACCATATTATGTAAGCAAACATCTTTGAGTACATAATTAAAAGTGAACCGGCTTGTTTAATTCATGTTGTCTTCAGGTATTATTATATTATCTTCAGGTATTTTATCATGTTTGTGCAGAATCAAGCATAGCATAGAGTAGATAGGGTATCATTGTGTGATCCAGCCTGCAGTAAGACCACATAAGCCCAATGTGTGATATTTAATAAGGTTGTTTTTCAATACACTGGTCATTTTTCAGGGAATGATCACTTTCAGCTGGCAACAGTTTATGATTAGTTTTGCCTCATACTGAATCAATCTTACACCCACAGTCCATACTGGAGTCCAAAGAGAACTTCTCAATCTAATTTAATGCAGTTTGGATCTCTGGTTTCAGGCTTTGTTCACACAAAAGTGTTTGCAAAGTGCAGCCACCAAATGGCCAGAAACGGTAGCTGATTTCCAGCAACATGAGAGTAAAATCAACCATTCTGTGCTTTTAGGTGGTGGTGGTGAATTATTTGTTCTAACCAATTCATTCAATAACTAATCAAGTGACTGTCAATAGGTGTGTTCGACTTGAAGTGCTCTGTGCAGACCATTCGATGTATGAGCCGTCTGCTCTCTATCGCTCTCGCGGTACTTATATTAGTGAGTCACTGAATCTAATTTGTTCAAAAACATTAATTCATGCATTGGGAACTTTTTTTGCCATCATGTGAAATTCCTGATTGTGTGGATTCCAATTTAAGTGACTGCACATCACTCACAAAATTTTGTATAACAACAATTTGTTTGAGCACATTAATTCTTCTGTGGCTTTGTTTTCGAAAAAGCTGAAAGTAAGTGGCGATATGCTCTAAAATGTAAATTACTTGATATTAACTGCTGTATCCACCTTATTCCTATGCCCTATGACACGAATCATGGGTGTAATTTCCGTTAAGCTGTAAACAGTCAGTGAAAGGCTCGCTCTATGAAAGCAATAATAAGGTTTTTTTAAAAACTGGGTACAATGAGATGACATTATTATACTCACCCTTCAACCAATGAACATTAAAAGAACATTTAAAAGCATCAACAAAGTACTTTGTGCATTCCAGTGAATTATTAATAGGATATATTGTAAATTATATCAGAAAAGAACACAAATGTGCAGTATATGTTGTCCTTTTTCACACTATTACAGTGGTATGCAAAGGGACAAAAGAAAATCATCACGAGGATAGAAAGCAGCGACTGAAATGAGTTCTTGCCATAGATATTCTTGTTATAACATTTTACGTTAAAATACCAAGCATTACGTTATTCTCATGATGTCTGAAAATAAAACATGAAAGAAAAATGGACATTCAGTTCATTCAGTCAAACTGACGGATAAGCTTTGTTTGTAGGGCAACCTTTTGATTTGAAACTATTCATTTCAGTCTTTTTAAATGGAAGTTCTCCAAACCGGAAGTGCAACCCATAATTCGAAACGCAGTAGGCTAGTCAGGAATAAGGTGGATAATAGAAATATCACACTTGTAGTTGTGCTTTTGGTATGAAAATCTGCACTGCTCGTGTGCTATGGCTTCTGCATGGCTGCAATTTATATACAAATATAATATATATATACAATATATATATATTTTTTTTAAGTTATGGTCAGCAGCTCGCCAACGACTTACAGTGACACTATAGTGACCCAATGACCTGAGACTTCCAACCATCAGTCTATCAGTGTGAGTGAAGCTTTAGTGGCAGCTTCAAAATGTAAGAAAATGTTAAGTGTGTGTGAAAATCAGGACCATTACAAAATGTTGCACCACAGCTATTTCACAAACCTCATTGCAAAGCACTGCAAAATTCCTACCTTTAACTGCACTCAATTTCTAAAACTTCAACAACCCTGTGATCCTCTTGCCGACTAGCTCAAAGCTAATTCGAGTGGAAATCTCTGTGTGGTTTTCTTTTATGTTTGATATTTTATTTCTGACTTTGATCTCCACTAAAGTAACGTAAGGTCACGTCACCCCTTGTTTACAAAGCAACTTGCCAAATAGCTCCTCTCTCTCTCTCCCCCTTTAATGAACCACAGAATATGTTCAAAGATTATGCCTGCCTGAGTTTGCCCAATTAGGACTGAGTTTGATTTATAACCCTGTCGTTGAGGAAAGGTGGGAGACATTTTCCACGCACCACTGACGTTGGGATAATGCGAGAACGTAGTCCCAATTACCCATACACACCATTTACAGACCACTACCCCCACTGATGTACTTCCGTCATCTTCCCATTTGCATAAACTCAGCGATGAATTTAATATGCACAAAAATACTCTCTCATTACACTCAATCAAAGACATAATTATGTTTTCCGCATTACCATCAGTTCATGATGTCACTTAAAAATAACTTGGCTATTTCGTCATCACTCTCTGAGCGTCTCATTGCACCTGGACAGTCTTTCAAACGTGCGGGAGTGCGATCAAAGCCAATGAATGTGGCGAATTGATAGAGGCTATTAATAGCCAGCAGAGATAATATGTCTGCCGTGGTCTGCGGTAAATGTATAAACGCTTCCATTGTTTGTGTTGCTGTGTTCAGAGGAGTGGAAGAAACAGGAGGATGCTCCACTGCTCCACCACAACAACTGCATATTCTTCCAAACACATCACCCTGGGGGTGATGTCTTCGCATTCGTTGGGTTCCCTGCCCCCCATCCTATACTTTGCCATCTACACAAATGCAGCCAATTTGTTGTTGAAAGGATACAGTGCTGTTTTACTATTATTTATATACTATAACAGCAATTAGTAATGTTTTGAAATATCCTTTATTTTTATTATTTTTTTTCTATTTAAGCTTTAATTAATTTTATTTTAGTTTTTTTTGCTTTAGTCATTTTAGTACTTCAACTTGAGGATAATTTAATTTCAGTTAATTTAATTTTTTAATTGATACTTTTTTATGTGTAAGTTTTTCAACTATAATATAATAATTATACTATATTGTTAGTTTATATATATATATATATATATATATATATATATATATATATATATATATATATATATATATATATATATATATATTATTTCAGCTTTGATTTAATTAACAAAAATGTTAATAGTTTCAGTTAACAATAACAACCCTGAAAGGATATTGTGCTTTTTGTCTGGATTTTGTTTTCCTGTAGTTGTTGAGCAACTAAAGGAAACAAGGTGTCCCCCCCTTTTATTTAGCATTTTGTATAGGAGTCTGGTTTCCTTAGTTAAAATCTGTATATTCTGTCATTTTGAATAATATGTTATTCTTTGCTTCACTAGTGGCAAGTCTTGTCAGTGGGTATATGACATTGTACACCTGGTTTTATTTCATTATTTTCTCATACTCTTGTCATTCCAAATATTTATGATATTAAGAAGACATTATGAATCATGTATATCTGGTTTTGATGTTGATCCTCTCCTCAAAATTTGATCAAGTGGTCACAGGATTTGAGATGTATGTTACTACCAGGTGTAAATGGTCATATTCATAGTACGTGATGTTTTTTAAAAGTTTTCTGTGATGGGTAGGTTTAGGGATAAGTTTAGTGTTAGGGGATAGATTGTACAATTTGTTCAGTTTAAATGTCATTATGTAATGTCCCCATAAAACATGAAAACCCATTGTGTGAGTGGTGTACTTGTACAACTCTATGTAAGGACTGGTTTGAGTTTTAGACCATCAGAGTGAGGACATTTTGGCCCGTCCTCACTTTCTGACTTTCTGAGAACCCTTTAAAGGGCTGTTAGAGGGTCAAGACCTGGTTTTAGGGATAAGGTCATAATTAAGTTAAGGGTAGGTTTAAGGTCAGGCTTTAGGTTAGGCACTTAGTTGTTAAGGTTAAGAAGCTAAAGACTGCATTTTGTCAAGAATAGATGTACAAGTGTGCGTGCGCGTGTGTGTATGCTTGTTTTTGTGATTTATGAAGACACAAATACAAAAACACAAAACATTTAATGAGTCCTCATATTAAAATAGCTTTGAAACATACTAAACAATGTTTTACTAAAAATGTAAAAAATACTGAATGTTTTCTGTGATGGGTAGGTTTAGGGGTATAGGGGTAGTGTAGGGGGATAGAATGTACAGTTTGTACAGTATAAAAAAAAAGTCTATGGAGAGTCCCCATAAACCACATACAATATGTGTTTGTGTGTGTGTGTGTTGCTGCTCATATGGAGGTTGATTGCAGTGAATGCAGAGACGGTGCTGATGGGCAGATCCATCACTGGGTAAGGTGCTGAGGAAAACAGCACTGTGAAATAACACTGTTTACTGTGGCAGAAATAAAGACTTTTTCCTCCTAACCACACAGAATACAATTTAGTAACTGTCACCTCACTCCATCACTCAACCAATTGTGTGACTGGACACACATACACACACAAGCTCTGACAGAAACAATGCTTATAGCAGCTTGTCCGCGTCAAAAAACAGATTAGGCAATACTTCTCTGAGGATTTGTCAGCTCTTGTCATTTGTCTCAATGTATGCTCATGTAGTAAAGGTTAATGCTCGATTCATACCTTTCCTTTATTTATTTCTTGTATGCAGGACCAGACTGTGAGATTTGTCAACCTGAAATGCTGTTAGCAACATATTTCACTTGCGTACAATGTAAAAACAGTAGTAGTTTCAGAGCAGTTTTACAGAAAATAATGCTATTCAATTCACTGTGTGAGCAAACCACAGACAACTGTGGCAAGGGCAAATACATACTACAGTTTAAAAGTTTGGGGTCAGTGAGGTTTTTTTTTTTTTTTTTTTTTTTTTTTGTTTTTGAAATAAGTCATTTGTGCTCACCAAGGCTGCATTTATTTCATGAAAAATATAGTAATATTGTGAAAATATTAACATTTAAAATAACCTTTCTCTATTTTGATATATTTTAAAATATGGTGAAGCTGAATTAGTGAATTAATCCAGTCTTCACTGTCACATGATCCTTCAATAATATTATTTTTGTAAAAGAAGTAGAAGAAGCAGCTTGATATCAATTTTCAGTCACCATGAAATAAAGCCGTTTGTAAATGGCATTCACTTTTCACCCCCATCTATTTGTTTACAATCTTGTTGCCCATTGATTTCACTTTCATCTTGTCTTATTGATGATTAAATTATAAATTAAACCTGAATGCTACTCTACTAAGGTTTTATAGATACATGTACATGTACAAAATTGCTCTGTTTTAATGCGTCTATTGCATATAAATATCAAATACTATATATTTGCATAATATGTGACTATTTTGGAAAATTTCATTAATATAAAAAAGGTTGACGTATGTCATATATTACCTTTTAGCAAATAGCATGGAAATAGTGCTTTGAAAGTAAGCACACTTTAACCTAAAATGGATCAAATAAGTGTGTGTGTGTGTGTGTGTATGTGTGTGTGTGTGGCCCTTTGTTTGTTTCAGTAAAGTACAGCTTCATAAACATGATATGAAGTGGGGACACATGGCCGCTGCTTTGCACATGAAACAGAACAGCAGACGCACAGAGCGGATCAAAGGGAGCTTTTGGTCCAGCAGGCTTTGTGTTGTCCCATGTTTCCCCCCGAACTGAATGTGACACACAGCTCGAGCCGGCTATCCTTTCAGCTGTTACACACTGCAGAGCAGGGTTATTACAGTTAACTAAAACTAAAACCAGAAAAAAAAAATGTTACTTGAAATAAAGTAAATGTTAACCAACAACTAAATACATTTTAAAATAAATAAAAAAAATATTAAACTTTTATTAAAAAAAAAAAATTCAACATTTCTCATTTTTTAGTTAACTTGATGTACTAATATAACTACAAATAAACTGAAATAAAATTAATAAAAACTATATAAAAAAAATTACAAAAATTTGAGATGGAAAATATAAAAATAAAAACTTTTCAAAATATTAATATTAAAAATATTCAAAATATTAAATTCAAAATATTAAACTATAATAGCATTTCAGTCATACTAAAATAGCACTGCCGCAGAGGGAGCTTTCCGATAACATCTGCTCTGCTGTAGAAAATCTGACATATTACAATTGAACGACTACAGCTTTATTGCATTTTATAGTATTGTTCGTTTTTCCTATGCTGCAGTTAGACAGGAGATCTGTGAGTTTTGGAAATGAGGGCAGCTGTCGTAATCACTGCAGGTGTTTCGCAGGTACATCAGGAGTTCAGGATGCCTGATTCATGATGTTACATCACTGAGGACGCATTTCAAGGAGAAGGACAGCCAGCAGTTATAGAAGCCAAGAAAAGAAACGCATTTACTGTAAATTTCTCTCTCAGTTTGTGTTCTTCGTGGTCCTGGATATTGTGTTCACTTGTGTTGCTTTAGTCCTTGAACTTGACTATAGATAGCAAAAGCTTTTAAACGTCAAGAAACAGACAATGCAAATTTCTGGGAATGCAATGCAAAGTTTGGACAATGCAAAGTCCTATACTTCATTTGATGATAGAACTTTTCCACCAAGTAAAGCATCTTCTATAGCATGTGTGTCTACTGCAATCCAGACATACTACTGTCATGTTGGCATTGCCATGATCTACAGTGCCAGCTTGTATTTATTTGATCAAAAATACAATATTAAAATGTTAATATTATGAAATGTTATTACAATTTAAAATAACTGTTTTCTATTTTAATATATTTATGATTTATTCCTGTGATGCCATAGCTAAATTTTTTTAAGAAACAATTATTATTATAATTATTATTATACATGGTGAAAATTATGCTGCTTTTTTTTTTTTTTTTTTAGGAAATCATCATGCTTTTTTTCCGGATTGATGTATTCAAAGGAACAGCATTTATTTGAAATAGAAATCTTTTTTAACATTATAAATCATTGTCACTTTTGATAAAATGAATGCGTTCATTCTAAATAAAAGTATTAAAAAAATCGTACTGACCCTAAACTTTTGAATAGTAATGTCAACATAGGAAAGGAAACCGCACCTATCATTTGATGTCATTGGATTTCTACAGTTAAACAAATGCATACTCATTAATTTGATGTATTCAAATGTGATCCCAGATCACAACAGTCTTCCTATTTGAAATGAGAATACTGTGGGTGGCCTGCTTTAAGAATTGTCAGAGGAAATTAGTTTTTTCAGTGTATACAGTGGCAGGAGAAACTACGCAGATTCTGTCCGTCCTTGCCTGAGGCTTGTCCTGCCTGAAGTTGCGATCATCCATTGCTGTATTGTATTGTTTCTAATCCCTCCTTTTTGTCTTTCTTTTTTGTTCCCGCATGAATCCTTTTATATATAACGCCAGCAGCCTCAACAGTGGTGAATTCAGCTTATACAGAACGCAAAATACACCCATCCACCTTTGTCCTTGAGCTCCTCCTGCACAAATTAATTCCACCTGTCCCCACTCATCCAGAGGCTTTTTCATCCCAGAGAAGAATCCTTCCCGTCAACGATGTGACGAATGAGAAGTGTAATGAGAGAAAAAAAAAAAAAAAAAAACGTCAGGCCCTGATTGAAAATTCTAATTGAATTTTGTCATGAATACTCATGATTATATTTGTTCTTTACCTTTGTGAGTAACAGATTTGTCTTATTAGTTTTGCAAAAATATAAAACATCCCCAACCTTTGACAATTTAAATAAGGTATCCAGTGACTTTCTCTCTCATCACAAACTGAGTGTTCAACTCAGTGTTCAAATCATGGCCTGCAAGTAAAGATGAACAGTGTTGAACGGCCACTTTTAGACAGGAAGGGTGGAGTTACGAGAGGAAAGATGACGGCTAGAGACGTTGATGGAGCCCTTCTCTCTCCTTGTCTTTTGACTTTTCCCTCTCTCCATCCTTCCACTCGATTTCTCATCATTTGCCTCAACTGAGCTGTGACACAAATCTCATTTATCTCATTTCCTGTTTGTCTTACAATGCAAATGAATGCGGACCCGCTTACTGCGCTCTCCCAATCATTCTGCCTCACAGGAGGAGACGCTGGCAGAAATTGAAATCTTGCTCAAACATTTGTCTTCCACCCAGCAGGATGCCTGAATGGCTGTCAGACAGGATTTCTGATTCTTGAGGACTCAATAGTGAAGACTTTAAGATTAATTCCGGCTAAATCGTAAATGGATTAGATTATGATTTACGTTATCCTTGACTGATACTGTATGTATTTTTCAAATATCTGATTTCAATTAACCAAATGTCTTAATCTAATCAGTGTTGTCAGAGAGAAACAAATCAAATATATCACTGCTTCTGCATTTGGAAAAAGTAAACAGAATAATTTCTCATTAACTCAAATTTATTTAGTTATTTAAAGCTGAATAATGTAGAATCAAACCATTAATTTTGCAAAAAAGAAACCTTCAAAAATGAAAGGCTGATGATTCCTGTTTTATTATTCCTGTAATACATGATTATAGTGCCCAAGTTCCACATATTACACATATAGTGTGACCAATGTTTCTATATTTTAATATCTGAAGTCATTTGATCAGCTCCGTCTGAGCCAATTGTATCATGAAGCAAACGGCTCATTAAACTTCGTCAGCCATATTTAGGAGGCCCTTAAGGATTGTGGGAAATGAAATAATCCAATGACTCCACTTGAGTTTGCTATAAAGTGAGAGTGCTTTTTTCAGTATGCCAGCTGCAAGGCTATTGATATCTCAAAAATTTCCCTCCAAACGTGAGTCGGGGGTGGGGACATGCCTTTAAATGTTTAAAGCATGTTAAATAGGCATCACATTAATTATGTACCAGCACTCCTGACAGGGGATTTAAAGGGGCGAGGCACAAAGATGTGAAATATTCAGAAGAGCAAGATTTTGTTCAGCTATTATCTTGGTAAGATGTCTTTGTAGAAGAACACTTACTAATGGAGGCAGTCAGTCATGACAGAACAGAGATAGCCTGCTATGATCCTTTGCTCATGAACTAGTATGTTCGTCTGACCCTACTAAATGGAAATGTCTGTAACATGAACACCCTGAAAATTATATTGGTTTTGACATTCTGAAATAAGCAGCAGAAATGTGCATTTTACATATTACAATGTGGTGTTACAGCACAGCAGTTTATTATTTTACCTTTTTTTCATGCTGTTTTTAATTCATTATAGATGATTGTGCTGTTGTTTTATTCCCTTTCTCTCTGTGTCTGCAGTACAAGTCATTGGGGAGCATCAGGAATTAGTCTTATTTTCTGCCTGGCATCATGGGAGTAAAACTGTCCATCAAAACCACATACTCTCCATGCTATTTTCTATCCAATTCATCGCCAGTGTCTCTCAGCTGTGCTGCGGATGCTCTGTCCCTCTTTGCAATTCATTTCTCCCTCTCTCTGGCTTGGTATGTCTTTCTGTGTTTGAGACAAACGAGATTTGCGGTGTAGGGTGGCGGCAGTGCTCACATTGAGGGATGAGAAAGCAATACGACCATGGCCCTGCTCCTGTTCAGCAGGCTCAAATCCATCTATCCAATGTCATCATGCTAAGCTAATGCATTCTGCGAATTATAGCTCTGTGTGGAAAGATATGTAACACAAATCATCTGAGATGATGTCGTAGTATATGTGATGTCGTCAACAACAGTAGATTTAAGAACTATAACTGTTTAATAGTAACTGTGTCTAGTATACGTTTGAGTTCATGGACTTGTTGACGTGCATGTAAATCATTTGCTATTAGCCTTTGTGTGTGTTTGTGTTTTCATGGTTAATAGGAGATGTAAGCATTCAGTAGACAGGAGTTCAGCTCAGTATGAGTCTCAGGTGTGATAAGGAGAGATGTAAGACGGTAGCAGTGAGCTTCTAATGCGTGCCATCCAGCTGCAATGTTTATGGGCCAACAGATGGTGAAAGGGGACAGATTATCCTTGCTATGTCTAATAAGGAGGGCCTTTTTATGTAATGGACAAGGCTGTATATGTATCTAAAAATTCAAATTCACTGGGCCACTGACATGACACAAATGGAACACACAACAGATAACCTGTATTGCATATATGGACGAAATACCCCACCCCCCAAAAACGTCCAGGTCATATTTCACCCGAACATCAAAAGATAAAACTGAGAAATTATATTTCATTTCTATTAGGTAGAAATGTATAATTTTTATTTATACAACTTCTTTGTCATGAATATAAGGTTATAATGCAAGAAATAATAGAAAAATAAGATATCCAAATCATTTATCTATTTATTTATTTACTTGGTTTTCCCATTATTTTCAGCATATTTTCAATACTGTAATGCTCAGTTTACTGTTTACAGTTAAAAGTGACCAAACCATAACAAACTAAAGGTTGAAGGCATGTGAATTATACATTCTTTTCTATTTTAATGTATTTTAAAATGCAATTTGTTCTTGTGATGACAGCTGAATTTTCGAGCCCGATCACACAAAAATGCGTATCAATAGCACGAGTTTGTAATCTCGTAGAATATATATGCTTATGGTACGCAGTTTTTCGCGTGCATATGATACGCACTTTATGGCATATTATACGTACGAACCCCCAACCCACCACCCCCATCCTAACCAAGAGCGTATCATATACACGCCATAAAGTGCGTATCATATGCACGCCAAAACTCATTTTGGCGTATATATTCTACGAGATTACAAACTCGTACTATTGATACGCATTCTCATGTGATCGTGTTGGAATTTTCAGCAGCTATTACTATAGTCTTTGGTATCACATGATCCTTCAGAAATCATTCTAATATGCTGATTTGATGCTCAAGGATCATTTCTTAAGGCAAGCTCGCATCAACGATAGCTATATCTATAACAATAGAAACGTAGTTCTAATTAAATAGGAGAGTCCACATCTACGATTATAATTTTAAATGCACAGAGAGTCGCTTTCAGAATGATTTTCCAGCTGATGAATGATAAAACATTGACAGCCAATCAGAATCCACCAGACTTTAAAGGGATAGTTTACCCAAAAATGAAAATTTGATGTTTATCTGCTTACCCCCAGGGCATCCAAGATGTAGGTGACTTTGTTTCTTCAGTAGAACACAAATGATGATTTTTTAACTCCAACCTTTGCGGTCTGTCAGTCAGATAATGCATTGAAACGGTAACACCATCTATAAGAGTCAAATAAACAAGCACAGACAAATCTAAATCAAACCCTGTGGCTCGTGACGACACATTGATGTACTAAGACACAAAACAATCGGTTTGTGCGAGAAACCGAACAGTATTTATATAATTTATAAACATCAAATTTTCATTTTTGGGTGAACTATCCCTTTAAAGAGCTTGAGCATTTAAAATGGCAGATGACAAAACTGCAGCGTTTTTTTGTGAAAATTTGTTGAATGCTTTTGTGAAGTGTCTGAATATTTTTGTGAAGATTCTTTGAATACTTTTGTGAAGTGTCTGAATATTTTTGTGAAGATTCTTTGATGAATAGAAAGTTCCAAAGACCTTTTAACTCCTGTTCCTTATCAACCACTTCTCTCCTTTCATTCCTTCACCATGACTCTTTCACCCCATCTTTTATTTCAGGGTCACAGTAATAATCCCCACCAGTACATACAGGCAGGCTCAGCTCTCTACATGACTTTGGCAACCACCAAAGTGACGCAAATGTTCACCTTTCCAAGCCAAGGCGAACTCTGCTTCTGGCTCTATGGTCCAATCAGAGGTGGAGTGTGTCTTTGCGTGAGCTGATGTCATAAAGTTATTGACAACAGGGATGAATGAGTTCCGTTGACTCACCACTGGATTTCAGCATCTTTGTGTTCTATTGGCCTGGAGCCCAGGCATGTCCACACACTCTCACAATGCCAGCTGGGTGCCCTGTGCTGCAGGCACAGGATGGGAGACACAAGGCCACAGGTGCTCCAGGCTTCATCAATGCCATTCCAGTGGGCCTTCCAAATTTAGTGCAGAGTGTTCATGCCTGCACACACACATACACTCCCCTGTGGTGTAGCCTTATTCAGACTGTGCTCAGCTGTTTGTGTAGTTCACATGACTAGCTTGTGTGATTCTGTGCTTGTGTGAAAATATATATTTTTTCTAAGAATCATACATTTTCGTATCGTGCAACCGTACGAATTCATACGAAATTGCCACCTTGTAAAATAGTCACATTTTCCTATTAGATGGGTTGGTACAACCTAAATTCCGGAAATGTTGGGACGTTTTTTAAATTTGAATAAATAGAAAACTAAAAGACTTTCAAATCACATGAGCCAATATTTTATTCACATTAGAACATAGATAACATAACAAATGTTTAAACTAAGATATTTTACAATTTTATACACAAAATGAGCTCATTTAAAATTTTATGCCTGTTACAGGTCTCAAAATAGTTGGGACGGGGGCAAGTTTACCATGGTGTAGCATCTCCTCTTCTTTTCAAAACAGCACGAAGGTGTCCAGACATCGAGATTATACGTTTCTGAAGTTTTGGTGTTGGTATTTGGTCCCATTTTCGTTTAATTATGCGCCAAATGTTCTCTATAGGTGAAAAGATCTAGACTGCAGGCAGGCCAGTTCAGCACCTGGACTCTTCTACGATGAAGCCATGCTGTTGTAATAGCTGCAGTATGTGGTTTTGAATTGTCCTGCTGAAATACACAAGGCTTTCCCTGAAATAGACGTCATCTGGAGGGGAGGATATGTTGCACTAAAAAACCTTTATATGCCTTTTAGCATTCATAGTACGTTCCAAAACATGCAAGCTCCCCATAACGTATGGGGGTGCATAAACCCCCATTTCATCAGAGATGCTGGCTTTTGAACGGAATGCTGATAACAAGCTGGAAGGTCTCACTACTCTTTAGCCCGGAGGACATGGTGTCAGTGATTTCCAACAAGAATGTCAAATTTGGACTCTGACCATAGAACACTTTTCCACTTTGAAACAGTCAATTTTAAATGAGCCTTGGCCCACAGGACACAACGGCGCTTCTGGACCATGTTCACATATGGCTTCCTTTTTTGCATGATAGAGCTTTAGTTGGCATCTGCAGATTGCATGGCGGATTGTGATTACCGACAGTGGTTTCTGGAAGTATTCCTGGGCCCATTTAGTAATGTCATTGACACAATCATGCCGATGAGTGATACAGTGTCGTCTGAGGGCCTGAAGACCACAGGCATCCAATAAAGTTATTCGCCCTTGTCCCTTACGCACAGAGATTTCTCCAGTTTCTCTGAATCTTTTGATGATGTTATGCACTGTAGATGATGAGATTTGCAAAACCTTTGCAATTTAACATTGAGGAACATTGTTTTTAAAGTATTCCACAATATTTTTAGGCACTTTATCACAGATTGGAGAGCCTCTGCCCATCTTTACTTCTGAGAGACTCTGCCTCTCTAAGACATCCCCTTTTATAGTTAATCATGTTACAGACCTGATATAAATTAACTTCATTTGACTTTTTTGAGACCTGTAGCAGGCATCAAATTTGAAATGAGCTCATTTAGTGGATAAGTGTAAAATTTCTCTGTTTAAACATTTGTTATGTTATCTATGTTATCTATGTTTGTGAATAAAATATTGGCTTATGTGATTAGAAAGTCTTTTAGTTTTCATTTTATTCAAATTTAAAAAAAAAAACGTCCCAACATTTCCGGAATTCGGGTTGAAATCAAATCTATATGATACACAACTTATGCCTCTCTAATGTGATTTGTTAAATCGGATCAGCGGTCATTGTTTAAGATTTAGGAAATAAGATTGTGTCCAGTCACTGTAGTGTGATCCTCAGGGTTTGTTTTCTCAGGTTCTATCTGCTTAAACAGCCTTTTAATCCTAAACCTCTCAACCCTTCAAGGTTCAGGTTTTCCTCATCTCTCTAATCTGCTGACAGGACGTATGAAGATGTTCGCTTGTTCACTGTTAAATGCCTGTGAGCATGACTATCTATATTCTGTGGAGAGCTGTGTTGAGAGTCGTAACATCTCTCAGTTCTGTTATTATCATTCCCGGATAATTACAGAGACTTGTGCTTGCTGATTGCTTCTGTCAAGCAGTTAATCTGAAAATAAGGAGGTAATGAGAGTCTGGGCTAATATGCTGCATATCTCTATCTGGCTGTCCAGAGGGGGACACAGAAAAAAAAATAGACAAATTACAGTTTGGGTACAGATAGCAGAAAACATTAAAGGATAGAGGAATGAGAAGATTCATTAACATAAATACAGAAAAAAATTCTTGAACACTCCCTGCGTCATGCCGTTAGTTGGACGAATATATTGCCCCACTCGAATAAAAAAAATTTTCTCAAAAGTGCCATACCTCAAGTCTCTTTGATACTGTGGTCCCTCAGGTCCTTCATTCAATGTAAAGTTGTGGTCACATTAGCCAAATTTTTTTGAAGGTTCATTGTCCAATGTCAATAGTATTGCGATGTATGAAGCCCAACTCACACAGACGTCATTTTCAAGCCAAGCAGTGTTCCATTGGTCAACATGAAGAGTTTGCGTGACCAACTTGAACCTGTTGCAAATCTGCTGTAGGGAATTCCCAATTGTGCGATTTCCTATTGAAATAACAAGAATTCACGTGTAAAAATTGACCAAATATGTCTTTACCTAAGGTAGTTTTTTTTACTACCTTAGGGTCTTGGCAAACAGTTTTTTACTAACCCTTTAAGGGACTTGGCAAACAGATGTGGCGAACAGACTTTCCATAACTAGTAGGTTTGGCAAAGCTGAGGGACAGGAAAAGGTGGTGAAACAGGAAATCAGTGGCTGTCCCTGTGGAATTTCTGAAAATCCCACCTCCAAAACCATGTTGAGTGTCTCTGTCCCATCCAAAAGTCTCTCTCATACCTGTATAAAAAGATTATGACTTTACTCTCAAGATGTGCTGCAGTGCTGCCAGTTGAATGAGTGCCAACATGATGAGTAATATTTGAGTCATTCTGAAGCAGTCTATACGAGTTCAGTATATGAAACTTACTGCTGTGGCTTAGCACCAATAAAAGTCTATTAAACTTCCCGAAGAATGCACCACCCTATTATTGTTTTCCTGATCTTGTAAATGCGCTTAGGGCTCAAACACATTTCCATTTGTGTGTGCTCTGTTTAGTCAACAACTTTCCATTTGTGTGACTTACTCATATTTGCTAAAGGTGTGGTGAGAAGCGCTTTAGTCAAGCAATTTTTTTTTGCACCAGGATCATGTTTTGGATATATGAATTCTTCCTTTTTAAAAAACTCATTGAATTATAATCCTTAATAAGGGATTACAAGAAGAAAAAGGTTATATGATTAACATTGTAGTGACCAAATATATATGAAGAATATATATGAAGAGACAATGCATTTAACAAACATTTGAAGTTCTGTTAAAGATGTGGACGGTTGTTTTTGATGTTAGAATATAAGTGGCGCTCACACGTGTCACCATGGAAACGAGTCTCTGAGGAGCCATGACTGTGTCCCCTTGTATGAGTCCCTATCCTTTCACACTCACTCTGTCTGTTATCGTAATGCCTAGTGACAATCAGCTTCTGACACACACACACACACACACACACACAAACACACACATACAGTCAAACCAAAAATTAGACTCTAGATATAATTTTTTATATATATTTTTTTTACTTGTGGTGCAGGACACTATAGTTCATTTATGTAAGTGAGGATAACAAAATAAACTGTGACACATTATACTCAAAAATTCTTCATACAGTGGACTACCAGTAAAATTGATGATACATTTGGGACCAAAAATTATTCAGACACTTTGACCTGACCATGTTTTGCTTAAGTGTTATCTGCATAATTAAGGTTATTTATTTATTTTTTTGCTGACACAGTTTAACTCTGATATCTTGTCATATTTTATTATCATTTTTTTAACTATAGTGAATAAACTGTATTAATGAATGAAATGTTCAAGGTGTCTGAATAAATTTTGGTTTGACTGTACATGCACATGTGCATACCTATGTATACAGTATATCTTATATTATTTGATTTGCAAAGCATTTTTATTCTAGAGAATATTAGATTGGACAAATATTTGTGGTGCAAGAGAGGTCCCTGATCATTTTTAATTAAATTTTGGAATTTCATTAATTATTTTAAATCTGCAATAGAGCTGTGGCATCATTAAATACCAGCCAAAACAACTTTCTTTTGCCTCATTCTGCAAGAAATCCCTCCGGCAGAGTTCGCTTTAAGCCATAAGCAGAATGCAAGCGCAGAAGTGCTGCATTTCTCCAGCTCAGCATTTCATAACTATTTATTTGTCTTTGAACAGCACTGCATTTTTAAGTCTTCATTTTCCATCAGCTCATTCTAGGTTTTAGGGGGTGAGAGCCACATCCACTGTGAAACATTATTGTATTGATTGGTATAAATATGAAGATGCAGTTTTAATGAAAATGTGTTTGTGTGTGTGTGTGTGTGTGTGTGTGTGTGTGTGTGTGTGTGTGTGTGTGTGTGTATCAGAGAGAGAGAGAGGGAAAGAGAGCCAGGCAGAAGAGTATTTATAGGACCTCTGGTTCCTCTCGGTCTGATGTTTGTGTTGATGGATTGGGTGTTTTTTGGTCAGGTAGGCATTCGGGCCGCTCTCAGCAGGAGCCCAATGAGTGCTGCATTGCAGTGAAAAGCAAAGAGCAGACATTAGGACTCAGTGTTTGTGTGTGTGTGAGAGTGTGTCGTGCTCCCTTGACAATAATACATCTTAATCAGAGCACACAGTGCTGCTCTTTGCCCCTTACCTTCTGGCTGATATACTTCCCTACTTACCATAGCAGAGTAGGGCACGCATATTTCTTTTTATAGTATTTACCATATTTAAACACGCACAGTGACATACAGTTAAAGAAAGAAGACTAATAATCAAATATAGTGATAATAACAGATTTGAATAATGCGTATTTGCAAACATCCCATATTTTCTCATGAAGAGACTAATTGAAAAACTAATACACTTACCAGGTGTTACCTGATTCTTGATGTTAAAGGGACAGTTCACCCAGTCATGTACCTTTTATCGTCTTTAACTCATCCTTTGTCCTGTCCTTTTGTCCATACAGAGAAAGTCAATGGGGACAAATGTAGTTTTGTACCCCACTGACTTCCATTATACACCATTTTATTTATTTATTTATTTATTTTGAAGAAATTCATTTATTCAGCAAGGATGCTTTAAATTGACCAAAAGTGTTATTAAAGACTTGTACATTTTCACAAAAGATTTCTATTTCAAATAAATAGAAAAAGTTTCTATTAATCAAAGAATCCTCAAAAAAAGTATCACAGTTTCCACAAAAATATTAAACAGAATGATTTCTGAAGGATCACGTGGCACTAAAGAATGGAGTAATGGAAATTCAGCGTTGCTGTTACAGGAATAAACTATATTTAAAAATATATTAACATAGAGAACAGTTATTTTACATTTTAGTAAAATTTCACAATATTACAGTTTTATTACAGCATTTTCAATCAAATAAAAGCAGCTTTAATGAACATAAGTCTTCTTTCAAAAATATTCTTCAAAATAGCTTCTTTTCTGTTCCATAGATGAAAGAAAGTCATACAGGTTTAGAAAGACATGAGTAAATGATGACAGAATTTTCATTTTTGGGTAAACTATCCCTTTAAGCAACAAGTTATATTGAAACCATGTTAACATCGGGAATCTTATTTCTAGTGTCCAGACAAACAGTTGAACAAAACAATCAAAATAAGAACCAAATCAAAAGTGTTTTACATAAAGAAGACTTTTATTGTCTTTTACATACATCTCTTAGTATAATATTTATAGATTCAATAATACCAGTACGTCAAAAATAATAATTATAGTTATTATATAAAAAACTAAGCCTTAAACTACTCTTTACTTTTTAAAAACATAAACGTTTTATATATTAATATTTCTTCTGTTTCATAATCTGTCAACAAAAATAAAAAAGTCACAGGTTAATGAGCTTATCAAGTAGCTTTTGTTGTTTTTAATACTGACGGTATACAGGAGGATGATGGTTTGATGGTTTATGTTCAGTTAGAAAACAAATAGAAACTATGAATTCATCTCACATGAAACGCATCAATACAGGGAACAAGTGTGTGTGTGTGTCTGTGTGTGTGAGGTTCAGTGAAATACCTGGTAAGAAGAGAGGCATGATGGTTTATATAGTCCAGTGGGATGACAAGTCTCTGATTTTTGCCTCGCAGTAATGGTCCAAAAACAGAGAATGCATTTTCTACTGAAACAAAGCAATTCAGGGCTCTAACAGAGAACTTGGGCCGCCCTTCCTTTTGAATCAGATAGACTGAGAAAAGAAATCCCATTTTATTGGTGAACCATAAAATGGGTTTGGCAAAAGCATTGACGGTCAGGATATGTGAATGGGCTGCTTGATTTCGGCAGCAGTGAGGGCAGAAACACCAGACGCGAGAGGACTCGACACAATGGAAGCCTAAAGCGTCTGGCTACACAAGTCTCAGGTGCAGCAGCAGCTTTCTATGTGCTTTTTTCACATCACACAACACTGCATCTACGAAAGGATCAGTAATGGGACATTGAGAGTCTAGAGGGGCTTCCACTTTGACTTTTGACTTTAGCGACTATAGATAGTTGTGTTTAACTACCATACTTTACACATGGCCATAGTCAACATAATAAACAAACGGTCATCACACAGGTCTTAATGAAAGCCAGGCAGTGATGTCATTATCGGCTAAAACTTGAAACTTACGAGCCACTGACATTCAGTATTGCTCTTTACCTTAACACAGCTTAAGAAATGCCCTTGTTCTTAAAGGCATTGCCTGTGTGTGCAAAATTGGTTGCACTTTATTTTACAGTATGTGCACTTTTAATGAACTTACAGTGTACTTACCTACGAAAAGTACTGAGTCGTGTAAGGTAACTACATGGGCTTAACTACAAGTTAAGGTTTAGGGATAGGTTTAGGGTTAGGGTTAGTACCTAGTTATGGTCATTACAATAAGTAAATAGTAAGTTCATACGAAACAGGACTATAAAATAAAGTGCTACCACAAAATTTTTGCACACTGTAAAATATAATTTTAGTCACTATTTTTATCTAATTGTTCTTTAGTAAAAATATCTAGACATCCTTAAATGAGCAGAATATCTTGAATTAATTAATTAATTAATTTAAAATAATCCCTAATATCAGGTGGTATAATATCTGGTGCAATTTAGGCTAATTTTGTGTATAATTTTAATATTTTGTATTGTTTAATATTTTTACATTGTATATTTTATGTTTTAAGCATAAATCTAACATTTAGTAAGGTTTATGTTTAAAACAAATTCTGAAAGGAGTTAGAAAAATTAAAGTAATTTAAAAAAAATAAGTAAAAATAGGTATATAATCTAATGCAGTTTTGCTTCTGGAGTAAATTTAAAGGATGTTTAGATTCTTTACTGGAAAACAATACAAAATAATGATTAAGATTTTTTTCAGTGAGGATTGATTGTGTGTTCTGTGGTGACTGTAAACAATTTGGGTCATAGCCTCTCGGTCCCATTTCAAACTTTTTTTGTTTCGTCTGCTTTCGTTCAAAGGAGGTAGGTCTATTTTGTTGGCAAAAGAGAGATGATTATATCTCCCATTTGAGAAATCCTTTTGGCAATCGTGTTATTTCCAGCTGTTTGTATCCTAAGGAATCCCTCCTCCAGACCTCGGTTGTGCAGGGCTGCAAGTTGTATTGGGAGACCAGCAGGAACCAGTGTGGTGAGGGAGGGGGACAAAAGACACTGGCTGCTCCAAAAAAAGCTATTGTTCTTCAATCACACTTTTTCATCCTCGCCTTCCATTTCTGTCAGTGCAAGTTAAATGAAAGCAACAAGGATCCTCTTTCATGGCCCGGTTCCCACCGCTGGATCCAGATCCAGTCGAGGCAATGGTCAGGAGGCATCAAAACTATGGGGTGAAAGGAGCAATTGATTAGGATGGAATAGGTGTTCACATATTTGTATTGAACCTGAAGATTCAAAACAGGGCAACATGTAATGTTTTAGTATGCATTCATGTTGTTTGTGTTTTTTTTTAATCATTTTTTATGTTTGTGTTATGTGTGTGTGTGTGTGTGTGCACTCAGCAAAGCAAAATGCTTTCCCTAAGGTTGAATTATTCTGCCATTAAATCAACTGCATCATTAAAAATTTACTTCTCTGCTCGTTTCTGTTAGATGGAGCATCTGAGAATGATCAAGGGTCAGTTACGCCAAAGACCTTCCAGAACACAGCCAGTAAAAGCCTCATACTAACATGAAACCACACGAAAGTAATATACACTACCATTCAAACGTTTTTAATGTTTTTTTTTTAAATAAGTCTCTCATGCTCACTAAGGCTGCATTTATTTGATAAAAAATACAGTAAAGACAGTAAAATTGTGAAATATTATTACAATTTAAAATAACGGTTTTAAAAACTAAGTATTACATTTTCCTTTGATGGCAAAGCTTATTTTTCTGCAGCCATTACTCCAGTCTTCAGTGTCAGATGATCCTTCAGAAATCATTCTGATATGCTGAATTGGTGCTCAAGAAACATTTCGTTACCAGTGTTTAGCTGC